>NC_056748.1:691450815-691453315 GCF_019279795.1 Protopterus annectens | reverse complement strand
GCCGAAAGTTAGAAAGCTCAATAGATGATCCACCTTTTTGAAGAGGGATGATGTGGGATACTTTCCATATGGTAGGGATTTTGCCTTCTGAGATGGTTCTATTAATAAGGATACAGACGGGATAGTCTATGGCTTTTGCAGCAATTTGTAGGTAATTCAGCTGGGAGACTGTCAGCAGAAGGGGTGCAAGGTTTAAATATTTGAAGGAGCTTACAGATGAGAGATGTAGGTACAGGTTACATCTGAAAGGTAGGAGATGAAGTCTTAAGAGGTATTTAGTGGGGAAGCAGTAAAAGGAGGTAAAGAATTGGCTAGGGCTAGAATGGCTTCTGTAAAGTAGTTATTAAAGGCATCTGGAATCTGGAAGGAGTTATTTTGGTTGAATCCTGCAGGGGCAGGAGTGGTAGAGTGGCCTGGCTGAAGAAGTTTGTTTATCCCTGACCAAAATTTTTGTGGAGTTTGTTGATTGGTTTGTTGGAGGTGAAGGTAGAAGTCTTTTTTGTCTCTAAGAATATCTTTCTTGGTGGCATTTCTTAACTGTTTAAAGTGGAGGTGATCTGATGGACATTTGGTGGCTCTCCATTTATCTCAGATTTTATTTCTGAGGAGCATCTTTTGCCTAGTTTGTTTTGTGAGCTATGGGGCAGATTTGTTTCTTATTCTAGAAGAGCAATAAGGTGCATGGTAATCTAGGATTTGAAGAAATTTGGTGTTAAAGTAGGTCACTGCTTCATTAAGTACAAGAAGAGTCATTGGTGACCAGTCACATGCTTGTAGTTTGTTTAGGAAGCTGTCTGGATTAAAGAATTTTTTTTTTTTGTTTTTTTTTTTTTTTTAAGAGTGGGAGGTTTCGAAATTATTAGTAGTTGGGATATGGACTTTTTGTCTAATAATGTAGGTAAGCATATGGTCGCTGATATCATCAGGAAGGGTTCCTGGTGTATAAGTTTCAGGGTGGCTTTTAATAAGGATCCAGTCAAGCGTGGTTTCCTTACTTCTAGGTTTGTGGATTCTAGTAACAGTGGTTATTATTTGTGAGAATCCGAAGAGATTTATGTGATTAGTAGGGTTAGGGGAACTGCAGGTGGACCAGTTGATGTTAAAGTCACCGAGTACAGTGGTCTCCTGAGGTAGTTGGGTAGAGAGGTAACTAAGTAAATTTTCAAAAGTATTGGTATTGCTACCAGGGGGGGAGATGCATACAAATTAGATAGACAGATCTGGAGTTGCTGATTTGGAGTTTGGCAGTCAGGGTTTCAGACTTTGTATCTAATGATGAGAGCACATTAAAGGGGGAAATTTGGAGATAAGATTTATAGAGAATGGCTATACCTCCACCTTTTTTGGTTTTACAGTCACATCTAAGGATATTATAGCCAGGAGGGGTAATTTCCTGGTCCAGAGTAGATGGTTTTAGCCAAGTCTCTGTAAGGCAGAGAATATCAAATGAGTGCATTTCTAGGAGTGCATGCAGGTGGGAAATTTTATTGTTTATACTTCGAATGTTAAGGTGAGCTATGAGGAAGGAATTAGGTGGTTTGGTTAATGTAGAGATCACAGGCAATGTTAAATTGTCTAGGTAATTGGTATAGTCAGTACTGGGGTCAGGGTTTGGATGAATATCACCGTCTAGGAGGGGGTTTTGCTGGAGATATTGTAGAAATTTAAGGATTTTGTAGAAATTATTAAAATCCATTTTGGAAGTGAAGTAACATGAGTTGCTCTGTGATATTTTGGTAGTATATAGGTTATGTTACTGTGGCTAAGGGAGTAAATGAAAGAAGATGGTAAAGTTTGCTGGAAGTGATGGTTTTGTTCAGGAAGTGAAAGATTTTCTAAGAAGGTTAGTGAGTAAAGTATTGTAAAAGAGGCTACTGTGGTAGTTATGAGTAGTATGTTTGTGAAAATAGTTTTGTGTGTTGGGGCCATTGTAATAAGTAGAAATGAAGTAAGAGTAATTTGTGTGAGTAGGTGAAGCAGAAAAAGGAGAATGTGCTGAGAGAGACTGAGCAGGGTTAAATTATGCAAATAGGAAATTAGTGGAGGTTGGATAGGAGTTGATTTGGGAAGTAGTCACTGCAGTAAATGGTGAGGAAAGGTGAGTGAGTAGCCCAAAGAGAGTTAATTATTACTTATGAGGAATTATAGAGGTGGGGGAGTGGCTTAGTGATGAGGAGGATAATGATAGGATGAGAAAAATGGGGGCGTGGTTAGTAAGTATAAGTTTAGGACCACTGGGTGTGGGTGAGAAATGGGAGTAGGGTAGGGAGTGCAGTGAGCCCGCAGGGTGAACGGAGCGGGTTAGAACAGGTACAAGAAGAAATTCCAGAGACAATCAGTGAGCAGCAGACTCTTGAGGAGCCCTTGGAAGTTCCAGCAGAGTGGGGTATGATAGCTCAGCTGTATAATTGTTAAGGGATAGTAGAGAGGACAGTAGATAAGTAGCAAGGGACAACCTTAGGAGCAGTCTAGTACATCAAGGTAAGTAAACGGTAGTCTG